>NW_025421358.1:262500-300252 GCF_011764305.1 Mustela putorius furo
AAATGCTTTTTCAGCATCTATTGAGAGTATCATATGGTTCTTGTTCTTTCTTTTATTGATGTGTTGTATCACATTGACTGATTTGCGGATGTTGAACCAACCTTGCAGCCCTGGAATAAATCCCACTTGGTCGTGGTGAATAATCTTTTTAATGTACTGTTGAATCCTATTGGCTAGTATTTTGTTGAGTATTTTCGCATCTGTGTTCATCAAGGATATCGGTCTATAGCTCTCTTTTTTGGTGGGATCCTTGTCTGGTTTTGGGATCAAGGTGATGCTGGCCTCATAAAATGAGTTTGGAAGTTTTCCTTCCATTTCTATTTTTTGGAACAGTTTCAGGAGAATAGGAATTAGTTCTTCTTTAAATGTTTGGTAGAATTCCCCCGGGAAGCCGTCTGGCCCTGGGCTTTTGTTTGTTTGGAGATTTTTAATGACTGTTTCTATCTCCTTACTGGTTATGGGTCTGTTTCAGGCTTTCTATTTCTTCCTGGTTCAGTTGCGGTAGTTTATATGTTTCTAGGAATGCATCCATTTCTTCCAGATTGTCAAATTTATTGCCGTAGAGTTGCTCATAGTATGTTCTTATAATAGTTTGTATTTCTTTGGTGTTAGTTGTGATCTCTCCTCTTTCATTCATGATTTTATTTATTTGGGTCCTTTCTCTTTTCTTTTTGATAAGTCGGGCCAGGGGTTTATCAATTTTATTAATTCTTTCAAAGAACCAGCTCCTAGTTTCGTTGATTTGTTCTATTGTTTTTTTGGTTTCTATTTCATTGATTTCTGCTCTGATCTTTATGATTTCTCTTCTCCTGCTGGGCTTAGGGTTTCTTTCTTGTTCTTTCTCCAGCTCCTTTAGGTGTAGGGTTAGGTTGTGTACCTGAGACCTTTCTTGTTTCTTGAGAAAGGCTTGTACCGCTATATATTTTTCCTCTCAGGACTGCCTTTGTTGTGTCCCACAGATTTTGAACCGTTGTATTTTCATTATCATTTGTTTCCATGATTTTTTTCAATTCTTCTTTAATTTCCCGGTTGACCCATTCATTCTTTAGAAGGATACTGTTTAGTCTCCATGTATTTGGGTTCTTTCCAAACTTCCTTTTGTGGTTGAGTTCTAGCTTTAGAGCATTGTGGTCTGAAAATATGCAGGGAATGATCCCAATCTTTTGATACCGGTTGAGTCCTGATTTAGGACCGAGGATGTGATCTATTCTGGAGAATGTTCCATGTGCACTAGAGAAGAATGTGTATTCTGTTACTTTGGGATGAAATATTCTGAATATATCTGTGATGTCCATCTGGTCCAGTGTGTCATTTAAGGCCTTTATTTCCTTGCTGATCTTTTGCTTGGATGACCTGTCCATTTCAGTGAGGGGAGTGTTAAAGTCCCCTACTATCATTGTATTATTGTTGATGTGTTTCTTTGATTTTGTTATTAATTGGTTTATATAGTTGGCTGCTCCCACATTGGGGGCATAGATATTTAAAATTGTTAAATCTTCTTGTTGGACAGACCCTTTGAGTATGATATAGTGTCCTTCCTCATCTCTTATTATAGTCTTTGGCTTAAAATCTAATTGATCTGATATAAGGATTGCCACTCCTGCTTTCTTCTGATGTCCATTAGCATGGTAAATTCTTTTCCACCCCCTCACTTTAAATCTGGAGGTGTCTTCGGGCTTAAAATGTGTTTCTTGGAGGCAACATATAGATGGGTTTTGTTTTTTTATCCATTCTGATACCCTGTGTCTTTTGACAGGGGCATTTAGCCCATTCACATTCAGGGTAACTATTGAGAGATATGAATTTAGTGCCATTGTATTGCCTGTAAGATGACTGTTACTGTATATGGTCTCTGTTCCTTTCTGATCTACCACTTGTAGGCTCTCTCTTTGCTTAGAGGACCCCTTTCAATATTTCCTGTAGAGCTGGTTTGGTATTTGCAAATTCTTTCAGTTGTTGTTTGTCCTGGAAGCTTTTAATCTCTCCTTCTATTTTCAATGATAGCCTAGCTGGATATAGTATTCTTGGCTGCATGTTTTTCTCGTTTAGTGCTCTGAAAATATCATGCCAGCTCTTTCTGGCCTGCCAGGTCTCTGTGGATAAGTCAGCTGCCAATCTAATATTTTTACCATTGTATGTTACAGACTTCTTTTCCCGGGCTGCTTTCAGGATTTTCTCTTTGTCATTGAGACTTGTAAATTTTACTATTAGGTGACGGGGGTGTGGGCCTATTCTTATTGATTTTGAGGGGCATTCTCTGAACCTCCTGAATTTTGATGCTCGTTCCCTTTGCCATATTGGGGAAATTCTCCCCAATAATTCTCTCCAGTATACCTTCTGCTCCCCTCTCACTTTCTTCTTCTTCTGGAATCCCAATTATTCTAATGTTGTTTCGTCTTATGGTGTCACTTATCTCTCGAATTCTCCCCTCGTGGTCCAGTAGCTGTTTGTCCCTCTTTTGCTCAGCTTCTTTATTCTCTGTCATTTGGTCTTCTATATCACTAATTCTTTCTTCTGCCTCATTTATCCTAGCAGTTAGAGCCTCCATTTTTGATTGCACCTCATTAATAGCTTTTTGATTTCACCTTGGTTAGATTTTAGTTCTTTTATTTCTCCAGAAAGGGCTTTTATATCTATTGAGGGTTTCTCTAATATCTTCCATGCCTTTTTCGAGCCCGGCTAGAACCTTGAGAATTGTCATTCTGAACTCTAGATCTGACATATTACCGATGTCTGTATTGATTAGGTCCCTAGCCTTCGGTACTGCCTCTTGTTCTTTTTTTTGTGTTGAATTTTTACGTCTTGTCATTTTGTCCAGATAAGAGTAAATGAAGGGGCAAGTAAAATACTAAAAGGGTGGCAACAACCCCAGGAAAATATGCTTTAACCAAATTAGAAGAGATCCAAAATCGTGAGTGGGGAGAAAGGGGATAAAAAGAAAAAGAGGTTCAAAAAGGAAGAAAGAAAAAAAAAAAAAAAAAAAAAAAAAAAAAAAAAAAAAAAAAGAAAAGAAAAGAAAAAAAATTTTTTAAAAAAGAAAACACCTAAGAAAAATGTTAAAATATATATATATATATTAGATAAACTAGTAAAAAATCGTTAAAAAAGAAAAAGGTAACAGTTAAAAAAAAAAAATTTTACCCGAAGGCGAGAAAAAAAAAAAAAATGAAAAAGAAAAAATTAAATTAACTGCAAGACTAAAAAAAATCACAGGAAAAAAGCCATGAGTTCCGTGCTTGGCTTTCTCCTCCTCTGGAATTCTGCTGCTCTCCTTGGTATTGAAACCGCACTGCTTGGTAGGTGAACTTGGTCTCGGCTGGATTTCTTGTTGATCTTCTGGGGGAGGGGCCTGTTGTAGTGATTCTCAAGTGTCTTTGCCCCAGGCGGAATTACACCGCCCTTACCCGGGGTCGGGGTGAGTAATCCGCTCGGGTTTGCTTTCAGGAGCTTTTGTTCCCTGAGCGCTTTCCGTAGAGTTCCAGAGGACGGGAATACAAATGGCGGCCTCCTGGTCTCCGGCCTGGAGGAGCCGAGAGCCCAGGGCCCCACTCCTCAGTGCGCCCTCAGAGAACCGCGCCCAGTTACTCCCGTCTGCCTGACCTCCGGCCGCGCTCCGAGCTCACCGAGCCTGCGACCGGTTCAAGGTAACACGGAGCTGCGAGCTTATTGTCAGCTCTGTCTCTGTAGCCGGCTTTCCCGTTCCAATACCCGCAAGCTCTGCGACACTCAGACACCCCCGATCCTTCTGTGACCCTGCGGGACCTGAGGCCACGCTGACCCCGCGTGGGCTTCGCCCCGGTTTAGCCTCTGGAGCGATGTCCCTCAGCGGAACAGACTTTTAAAAGTCCTGATTTTGTGCGCGGTTGCTCCGCCGCTTGCCGGGAGCCGGCCCCTCCCCCCGGGGTCTATCTTCCCGTCGCTTTGGATTCACTTCTCCGCCGGTCCTACCTTTCAGAAAGTGGTTGTTTTCTGTTTCCAGAATTGCTGTTCTTCTTCTCTTCGATCTGCCGATGGATTTTCAGGTGTTTGCAATCTTTAGATAAGCTATCTAGCTGATCTCCGGCTAGCTGAAGCAGTCTCAGCTTGCTACTTCTCCGCCATCTTGACTCCTCCCCTCCATTTTTTTTTTTTTTTTTTTAAGAGTAGACTGGTCTTTAAAAATTGTCCAAAGAAGTACATTATATTCATTATTAAATTTGATAATATACAATAAAGTATTTATGGTCATATGGAACCATATCAAATTCTACTATTAATTCATATTAATAATTACCATAAGAGGAAAAAGGGATATTTTTCAAAATGAAAATTAGTGTATTTTTCAAAATATGATATAGTGTTATTCACTGAACAGAGGGAACAAATGTCAAAGTTTAACACAGTTTACAGAATGTTTTAACATAAATTGAAATTTAAATCTGACCAAATTTCACAGTTAAGTAAAATGATAGCCCTTTAAATCCTTGAAAAGTGGTAAGTGACCCAAAACATTGCTTAGAAAAACAAATTTAACACTACACTAGTCTGAGATGGTTACGTTATGGTACAACTTGCCATTGTGTATCATCAAATGGTATATTTTTTTCTTTTGGTCTTGTCATTATATTTTATTTTAGCCATTCTGATAAGTGTGTAGTGTTATCTCAGTGTCATTTTAATTGCATTTCCTTGATGTCTAATTATGTCAAATTATATTATTTTGATGTTTAATGTTCTGAGCTTTCTCAGTTCAAGACCATGAAGCCACTTAGGAAAAATACAGTTGCAGATGTACTCATAGACCAACTCTTATTTAGAAATAAGAACAAACATTACTACCCATTCCAACAAAAAATAGATTTGTTATGCAGTAGGGATTTTATAAATTACCTGACACAACTTATATAGTAAGATGAAATGGGACTGGAGGCTTCTTGCAGCTATATACAACATCATTTTAATTTCAATTTTCAGTATAATTTTTCCAAGGTATACACAGAATATATATTTAATGTAAATTGTTAACATTTTATTTTTTTTATTTTTTATTTTTTTTAATTTTTTTTTAAAGATTCACAATAGATGGAGAGGCAGGCAGAGAGAGAGAGGGAAGCAGGCTCCCTGCTGAGCAGAGAGCCCGATGCGGGACTCGATCCCAGGACCCCGAGATCATGACCTGAGCCGAAGGCAGCGGCTTAACCCACTGAGCCACCCAGGCGCCCAATTGTGAACATTTTAAACTCTGTATATGAAAATTAATCAATTTTAAGTTTATAACAATCCAAATTAACGGAAGTTTATTTTAAATTAGTTAGCTTTCTCTGCATTGCAAGACAGAATAATCAAGAATTGGTAAGAAAAAAATAATCTCTGTAAAATTACCAGGGGTGCATTATAAAGTGTTCGGTAACCGATCAAACTCACAATTTGGATTGAATGGCAAGTGATTTTTAAAATCTGGAACTCATTGTCAATTTTTTTTTCTTCATTGTGTCTTAATAAATTACTGTGTTCATTTGCATGGAAGTGAAGAAAAATGCATGACATTTCATCTCAACACTAACACTTTTAACTGGCAACTCTGAATGTACTTTACAGCAGTGTAACAAAGTAAAGATCAATGATGTTTCATGAAATATTTGTTATAATTCTCAAGGAGATAGGGAGTTTGTGCAAAAATGCAAATCACTTTGCGACTAAACACATTGTTTTATTTCAGCTAATTTTAAGAAAATATGCTAAGACTCTCTCAAAAAAGGAAGCAATGATTTAGGTTTTCCTTCAAACTCCTTATCTAATCCTGAACCAACAGCACATAGTTCAAAGAGCAACTAATTGGAGCAGCTCCAATTTACACATTTCCTAACAATGCTTAATTTAGTGGAATTTCTGTCCAATTTTGTTAATTTGATGTAGTGTGAAAGACAAACATTCAAAAAGATCATCCTTAATTTATATAGATTGCCAAACTCTGCATTTTCTGAATGACGCCCAGGAAAGTATTTTCAAAAACAAACAAACAAACAATGCCAGAACCACTATTAGGTCATCTCTAGGCAGAAAGTGACTCAGAGCCTACATTACTCTCTCCCTGAAAGTATACTGTAGGCACTGAAACTACTACCCTGAGTCTGTGCTATCAAATTCCTTAAGTTAGAAAGTTTTTAAAACCAGTCTGTGTGGGAGTATTTCATTTACAGATAGAGACTTGGTTGTTTATACATTTTCATACTTGATTTTTAGGGTGTAATAACTATGTTTTAAAATTCATGGTGGTTTTGAATACTGTTGGATAATTGTGCTAAAATGGTATATCCATTCCTCCTAGGAAACAGAAATTATAGAAAGGTAGTGTTTTTCAGATCTGACATCTTTGAGTCATTGCAGTTTCAGTATAAATGCAATAGGAAAAGTGACATTCATGTTTTATGATATTTTCTATAAATAAATTAGAATGTACTGGAGGCCTGATATAAAGTGGGATGACTAAACTTCAGTAAGATCTTGTTTTCAATTCAAAATAAATTTTAAATTGAATTATGCACCTCTAAGTTCAGAGACAATAAACATTAACCAACACAATTAATAAGTTCTATTTCTTGAAATTTCGGGAACATTGATAGTCTCACCTACTGGATGAACAACAGCTAAAATTTTTGGTCATGGATTCTTGCTAAAATATCACTTTCCCAAAGAAAATTAATGTTATGAATTTTCACTGATTGTTATTGATCATGAAGAATATAACAACCATGATAAAAAGAGTAGGAAAAACATGATATCTCATCTGTAAGGGCATGTGGAAAGTAGGAAATGCTATTAAAAATAACTACCTTTATTTCCCAAGTTAACATAATATAACAGAACAAAAATATTTCATAACAATATTTTCTAGGCTCATTCTTTTTTTTAATATAATTTTTTATTTTTTATAAACATAAATTTTATCCCCAGGGGTACAGGTCTGTGAATCACCAGGTTTACACACTTCACAGCACTCACCAAAGCACATACCCTCCCCAATGTCCATAATCCCACCCCCTTCTCCCAACCCCCCTCCCCCAGCAACCCTCAGTTTGTTTTGTGAGATTAAGAGTCACTTATGGTTTGTCTCCCTCCCAATCCCATCTTGTTTCATTGATTCTTCTCCTACCCACTTAAGCCCCCATGTTGCATCACCACTTCCTCATATCAGGGAGATCATATGATAGTTGTCTTTCTCTGCTTGACTTATTTCGCTAAGCATGATACGCTCTAGTTCCATCCATGTTGTCGCAAATGGCAAGATTTCATTTCTTTTGATGGCTGCATAGTATTCCATTGTGTATATATACCACATCTTCTTGATCCATTCATCTGTTGATGGACATCTAGGTTCTTTCCATAGTTTGGCTATTGTGGACATTGCTGCTATAAACATTCGGGTACACGTGCCCCTTTGGATCACTACGTTTGTATCTTTAGGGTAAATACCCAATAGTGCAATTGCTGGGTCATAGGGCAGTTCTATTTTCAACATTTTGAGGAACCTCCATGCTGTTTTCCAGAGAGGTTGCACCAGCTTGCATTCCCACCAACAGTGTAGGAGGGTTCCCCTTTCTCCGCATCCTCACCAGCATCTGTCATTTCCTGACTTGTTGATTTTAGCCATTCTGACTGGTGTGAGGTGATATCGCATTGTGGTTTTGATTTGTATTTCCCTGATGCCGAGTGATATGGAGCACTTTTTCATGTGTCTGTTGGCCATCTGGATGTCTTCTTTGCAGAAATGTCTGTTCATGACCTCTGCCCATTTCTCGATTGGATTATTTGTTCTTTGGGTGTTGAGTTTGCTAAGTTCTTTATAGATTCTGGACACTAGTCCTTTATCTGATATGTCGTTTGCAAATATCTTCTCCCATTCTGTCAGTTGTCTTTTGATTTTGTTAACTGTTTCCTTTGCTGTGCAAAAGCTTTTGATCTTGATGAAATCCCAATAGTTCATTTTTGCCCTTGCTTCCCTTGCCTTTGGCGTTGTTCCTAGGAAGATGTTGCTGCGGCTGAGGTCGAAGAGGTTGCTGCCTGTGTTCTCCTTAAGGATTTTGATGGATTCCTTTCGCACATTGAGGTCCTTCATCCATTTTGAGTCTATTTTCGTGTGTGGTGTAAGGAAAGGCTCATTCTGATAACTCTTTTCTACATTCAAATTTAAAGGTTGAGGCATGTGATATATATTACACAAAAACCATCCCAAGGAATTCGTTTAAAAAAAAAAAACAACTCTTAATAAAGGACAAATCCAAAGGAATTTCTTTTCTAATTTAATTAACAAATTATAAATCGACTTACCTATTTCATCACAGTGTATCAGGCACCAATAATATTTTTTAATCGTCATACCTGATGCAATAGTTACCATCTTTCAGACATACTGATCATGAGCAAGCAAATAAACAAGAGCACTGTAGCTTAAGATCTACCTGCATAAATATAGGACTACTTCAGACAATCTCTTCACCACAACATAGCAATGAATAGAAATCATACATGCTCTGTAATGGACATACAGATGAGATAGAAGGGGATGGGTGTTACTATATGCAGAATCTTTATTAATTACATTGTAAAACATAATATGGAAAAACAGAATACAATTTTAGAAATACCCAGGTCACCATCATTGTTTTATTTTTATATGTGTAGATAAGGAGTTTAGTAAACAATCCATGACTATTCAACTTCTTATATTTTGAAAATTTTAGCAACAGTAACAAACCTAGCAACTAGAAAATTGTATCTATCTGCAAAATACAGCTTTGCCAGCATGGTAGAGGAAAAGCAAAACAAAATAAGTAAGAAAAGTTTAACATTTCACAAGAGTTTTACTTTTATATTTTTATTTATTATTTTTTATTTTTCACTTATTATTTACTTCTATTTTCTACTACTTTATTTTAATGAAAATGCCATGACCATAACATAAGAGCAGAATTAAACCAACATGAGAAATTATTTTTTTCATAAGTTTATAATAAACTAGCTTGGTGATTAATTCAAAACTTATATTACAAACTTCAGTGTTCTTGCAGTAAGTATCACTTCATAAACAAATGAGTCAGGAGTCATAAACTAAAGATGATTCTAAATGTTATTTAGAGAGACATTCTGTTCTTAATATATTTCAAATATTCTACACAAGGCAAAGTGGATCCAAGTAATCTGTAGGCAAAATAAGATTTTAGAGAAGTATATATTTCCAACAGTATTTATAAAATATTACCTTTATGTAAGGCATCATCCTGGACTTTGTGGAAAACATACAAAGGAGTAAGAAGTGGCCCTTCAAGAAACACATAGAATATCAAGGTTTAACATGAAGCAGCATGTCTTCTCTAAGTAAAAAAACATTGTACCAACTGACTTTACTGAAACTTTATATTTATTGCTCTCGTTTTAGGTCATATTGTCCTTCTGCATGCAGGCTGCGATAACCGACATGATATAGACTGAATAGCTTATAAAGAACAGAAAACAAGAAAACTTATTTCTCACAGTTCTAGAACTGAGAAGTTCAAGATTAAGGAATGGGCATATCCAGGGAGAGCCCACTTCCTCATAGATGGCTATCTTCTCACTGTAAATGTACATGATGAATGAAGCAAGAGAACTCTCTGGGGTCTCCTTTAAAAGGACTGTAATCCCACTTATGACCTAATCACCTCCCAAAGGCCCCTATGTTTTAATACTATCACTTCCAGAGTTAGATTTCATAATATGATTTTGGGAGACATAAACATTCACACCATAGTATATATAAACAAAAAAAGACACAGAAACAAGAAACAACAAAAATTATTTTAACTAACTATTATTTTCAACTACATAAAATTTTAATTTGTTTCTATATAATATTAAATAACTCATTTGAGTGATTCGCTTATATCCAATGCATCTGAGTGCAATTAAATTTGCTTACCCAACATATCCAGCAGCATATTTCTTCGGACTATCCCATTCCCCACCTTACAGGATTTACCACAATTAGAAGACAGGGGATAGAGGATAGATAGATAGATGTATACATAAACACACTTGTACATACACATATGCATATTTTTTCCTGTTAATGATACTCATGCAAATAAAATTTAAGCTCAAGGAAACCTGTCTTGTGTGTTACTTAATATCCAGTTTTTAGTCAACATCCAAAAACAAATAATCCAATAAAAACATGGATAGAAGACATGAACAAGTGTTTCCCCAAAGAACACATTCAAATGTTCAGTAGATACATGAAAAGATGTCCATCATCATGTATCATCAGGAAATTGCAAAGCAAAACTAGAAAGAGATACCACCTCACACCTGTCAGAATGGCTAAAATCAACACTACAAGAAACAAAAGGTGTTGGAGAGGATGTGAAAAAGTAACACTAGTGGGGGCTGCCTGGGTGGCTCAGTGGGTTAAGCCTCTGCCTTCAGCTCAGGTCATGATCTCAGGGTCCTGGGATCAAGTCCCACATCGGGCTCTCTGCCAGGCATGGAGCCTGCTCCCTCCTCTCTCTCTCTACTTGTTATCTCTCTCTGTCAAATGAATAAAATCCTAAAAAAAAAGAAAAAGTAACAATTGTGAACTGTCGGTGGTGATGCAAACTGATACAGCCATATTGGAAAACAGTATGGAATTTCCATAAAATTTAAAAATAGAAGTCCTTTGTGATAAACAATCCTGTTGGTGTGTATTTACCCAATGAATATAAGAAAACTTATTCAAAGGGATGCTAGCACCCCTATGTTTATAGCAGCATTATTTATAAAGCTAAGATATGGAAAGAGCCCAAGTATCCATCAATTGATGAATGAATAAAGGATAAGTGGTATGTATATACAATGGAATATTATTCAGCCATAAAAAAAGACCGAAATCTTGCCATTTTGCAATAACATGGATGGAACTAGACAGTATAATGCTAAAAGTGAAATAAGTCAGTCAGAGAAAGACAAATACCTTTACTCATATATGGAATAAAAGAAACAAAACAAACAAGCAAAAGGGAAAATAATAAGACATAGAAAGAGAAGCAAAGCAAGAAACAGATATTTCATTACGGAGAACAAACTGATGGTTACTTGAGAGGATCTGAAAGGAGTGATGGATTAAATAAGTGATGGGGGTTAATTAGAGCACTTGTCATGATGAGCACTGAGTGTTATATGTTATATTGTACACATGAAACTAATACAACCATATATGTTAACTAACTGGATTTCAAATGAAAACTTTTTTAAAATACCCAGTTTTTAGCTCACATTCTGGCTTACAAAAGGGATTTAGTCAGGAATTTGGAGATTAGTTAATGAACAAATAAAGGGGTGAACAGGCAGTTGTTAGATAAAATTACTATCCTTTCTGGCATGATCTTATACCTTTTATCTAGAATTAGTTTTAGCACTTTAGACTCTTCCTATTTTATTTTGAGTCATTAAACAAAAATTTCCTCAAAGGACCTTAGACTCCATCCAATTTGAGCAACAGTGTGAGAGAGGAAATGGTTTCCAGGAAAAAAAAAAAAAAAAAAAAGATGAAACTACTTTTGTTTACAAGTGAATGCATAGTTCTTCCACAGAAGAAGCTCTAAATGGTCATGGCTCCAGCTTTATATGTGTTCAGTCATATGTTCAGAAGTAGGTAACACTATCAAAAAATATAAAGCATCTGAGATTTTTTTCCCTTATTTGAAAGCTGGTGTATGAGTCTGCCGTGGTTTCTTGGGTGTTGATAGAAGATGCAGACTCATGGTTCAGAAATAATATAGTTCATTATTCACAGCAATAGAAGTAGTCAGAATATTAACAGTTTTGTGTGTGTGTGTGTGTGTGTGTGTGTGTGTGTGTGTGTAGGGGTGGGAGTTATATATCAGTTCTGAGCCTCAGTTCCCACAAGAAGAATCAAAACAGAGGCAGATAATATTTGCAAACACAACAGGTTAAGTTAAAAAAAAGATACTATTTCTGTTTTCCAAGTCTATTCAATACAACCATCTTCAAAGGATAGTCTAGAAGAAATAATAAATGCAGAAATGTAAGCAACCAATTGAAAAGTGTCTCCCAAGAAACACACTTTGAGAGTCTTCATTTGACAAAAATACTATAGGATATTACATGGATCGGGTGCATTGAATACTGGAAGGTTAAAATTACAAGGGACCAAATATTTTTAAGCAGTTCTGGCATCCAGTAGAGTTCAAATAGGTTTTATAAGATTGAGGAAAGAAGCCATCAAAACCTGGGCCCAGGGGCGCCTGGGTGGCTCAGTGGGTTAAGCCTCTGCCTTCGGCTCAGGCCATGATCTCAGGGTCCTGGGATCGAGCTCTGCATCAGGCTCTCTGTTCAGCAGGGAGCCTGCTTCCCCCTCTCTCTCTGCCTCTCTGCTGCCTACTTGTGGTCTCTGTCAAATAAATAAATAAATAAAATCTTAAAAACAAAACAAAACAAAAAAAAAAAAACCTGGGCCCAATTTTCCCAAAAGTATGATTCTGATTCTAGTCTCTATGATGTTATTCCTTGAAGACAATGTCTCTAGTTGAGTTGAATTAGTTTACTAAAGAGCATACCCCCATTTGTTGTAGGCGATGAACAATATGCAAGAGGCAAAATGCCACATGGAAGCCACCTGGTCTTCAGTGGAATATAGAATCAGTTCCTTTGGGATGAATTTGTTCCACATTTGACTTCCCACTTAAGGGAGAATAAGAGTACCTTCTAATAGATTTTAAATAGGAAATGACAATGGAAGCTTATGCAAGATTATAAAATGGGAAATTTCATTTAGATAAGCAATCATTTCAAAGTCATCTTCTTAATATTACAGACTCTTCACATAATCATAATTTTATTTTGGTATTATATGGTAATTTCAAATATAGTAAATATAAAGAATTTACCTCTGTAATTATAGCGAGTCTGGTCATAGTTTGATGGCAACAAAACTTCGATTTAGAAGTATGGTCTACCAATTATTAATACATTTGGAAATGGTTTGTCATCTTCACTCCACTTGTCTCACTAAAACAGTGAGCCAAAAAAGTAGGTCCATGCTGTTTACTATGGTCAAAATGGGTTGCTTTTGTGCTTGGTAAAGAAGCAGTCATATTTTGGAAGAAGAAACTGAGGCTATTAATATTTTCAACTTATTTTCAGAAAAGGAAAGTAAGGATAATCTAAGCTAAAGCCAAAATCTAACACAAGGTGGCAGGAGAATGATCTTTTCCCAGATAAAGGGTTTTTCAACTTAGCCATGTTAGGAGGAAGAGATGAGACATTGTGGACTTGACTAAGGTTTGTACACTGTTCAAAAAGTTTTCAAAATAATGTGTATTATTTTTATTCTTTTAGTTGAGACAAAACAAACAAACAAACAAACAAAAAACCACTAATGAGCTTACTCTTAAAAGGAGGTAAACAAGAAACTAGCAAAGACTGTTAGGTATTGTCCCCCTCTTTTTTTTTAAAAAAATTATGTTATGTTAGTTACCATACAATATATCATTAGTTTTTGAAGTAGTGTTCCATGATTCATTGTTTGTGTAAAACACCCAGTGCCCCATGCAATATGTGCCCTCCTTAATACCCATCACCAGGCTCATCCATCCCCACATCCTTCTCATCTTTAAAACCCTCAGTTTGTTTCTTGGGGTCCATAGTTTTTCATGTTTCATTTCCCCCTCCAATTCCCCCACTTCATTTTTCCTTTCCTTCTCCTAATGTCCTCCATGCTATTCCTTAGGTTCCACAAATAAGTGAAACCGTATGATGATTGACTTTCTCTGCTTGACTTATTTCACTTAGCATAATCTCCTCCTCCTTCATCCTTTCTGATGGCTGAGTGATATTCCATTGTATCCATAGATCACATCTTCTTTATCTGTTTGTCTGTTGAAGGGGATCTTGGCTCTTTCAACAGAATGGCTATTGTGGACATTGCTGCTACGAACACTGGGGTGCATATGGCCCTTCTTTCCAGTAAAATAGAGCTAGCCTATGACCCAGCAATTGCACTACCGAGTATTGACCTCAAAGATACAGATGTAGTGAAAAGAATTAGGTATTGTTAAAGCACAAATGCAGGGGATAGAAGTTATGGTACAGAAGAGGGAAGGGCAACCATATGGCAGAGTAGAATAAAGTAGCTCAGGAAGAGATTAGTCATATCCAGATATTGTAAGGCATGTGGGGTTGGCAGGGAGAGCATGAGAAATCATGAGAGCAGAGAGAGAAAATGGACCAGGCAGGAGAGGTTTATAACATTTTAACATCTAAGGTAAGCATATGCAAAGCAGAATAGGGAAAGAAATAAAAGTTTTTATAAGACTCAATACATAAGGAATAACGTGGAGGACACTGGGAGATGGAGAGAAGTGTGCTGGGAGAAATCGGAGGGAGAGACAAACCATGAGAGACTGTGGACTCTGAGAAACAAACTGAGGGTTTTGAAGAGGAGGGTGGCAGGTGGTTGGGTGAGCCCAGTGGTGGGTATTAAGGAGGGAATTTATTGCATGAAGCACTGGGTGTGGTGCATAAACAATGAATTTTGGATCACTGAAAATAAATTAAAAGAAAAAAAAAAGACTGACTACAGACATGGACCTCAGTGTAACACAGATATGGAGCTCACTGTAATACCAGCCACTTCCCACCGACACACACAGACTATGATAATAATAAATAATAATGCAATTAAGAAAATTGCCTGCCAAATAATTTTCCTCTTTTTTATTTTTATGATTATTATTTTTATTTTATTTTTAAAGTTTTTATTTAAATTCCAGTTAGTTAAAATAAGGTTAATATTAGTTTCAGGTGTACAATATAGTGATCAACACTGCCATACAATGGCTTAAATAAAAAAATGAAAAAAAAATTTTTAAAGATTTTATTTTTTAAAAACCTCTACACCCAAGGTGGATTTCAAATGTACAACGCCAAGATCAAGAGTTACATGTTTTACTGACTGATCCAGCCAGGCACCCCAACAAATAAAATTTTATAAAATTGTTGAGTTTGTGGGAGTCTCATTTGCTCAGTCAGTTAAGTGTCTGCCTTTGGCTCAGATCATGATCTCAAGAGTCCTGGGATTGAGCCCCATATTGCTCATGCTCTCTCTCTCTCTCTCTCTCTCTCTGGCTTTTGCTCTCAAATAATAAAATAAAATATTTTTTAAAAAAAATTGTTGAGTTTGTTTAACTAGTTTTAAACTAGTATACAGAGATGAAGATAAAGTATGATGTCATGGCAGGGAAAAATACAACTTACACGTTTTTAAAAATAAAATGTGCAATGCAAGTTACATCACTTCTTTTATCACCACACTGGGACTTTCCCTACTGAGTTGTTGTAATGTAAGGACCTATTTTATATTTTTATATTTTAGCAAGAGGCTTTCATTGAAGTTAACCCTTAAACTGTCCTTGCTCCCCTTCCCCCAGGGGATTCACTTAAAAACAAGTCCTGGAAATCAGCTCCAGGTAACAAAGCACATATACAAGGGTGGGTCAGGCCAGGTGGAGACATCAATCAGCGGGGGGGGGGGGGGGGGGGGGTTGGCGGTGTTTGCATTTTGTCTCCCTAGATACTAAGGAGTATGCCCCACTCCTCCACCCTTTGGGAACCTTTTTGGCACCAATCCTAATCAAGGTGTAATAGGCTGGGTCAAATGTCTATACTAGGGTAAATTGTACCTCAATTGGTCACCTAGCCTCACTGTGGAGTTTCCTGTGTGTGTTAAAATCTCATTGGTCACCTGTGCGTGGCCAGGCCTGACTGCATGGCCTTTGCCCTTAAAAGCTAGACTGTGAAACAGAGAAGGGTTGCCTTCTCTCATAAGAGGTGTGGCCCCCGAACGTTCGGTTAGATTCTTGATGCTTGGCATGAAATAAAGCTTTGCTTGACCTTCGCTTTACATCAGTCTCGCTCCTATAATCATAGACCCATTATTGGGGCATAACAGTATTAATCTTATAGTTATAAGTCCACAATGCATCCATCATCCATCCTACCCTTTAACATTCCCCTTTGGACAGACCCATGATCTAGAACAAGCCTTATTTTATAGTGCCTTGTAGGAGATTTTTGCTGCTGCCTAAATTGCCTACTTTCCTCTCACCATTACCACGGAAATTGGGCCCACTGAAACAAAGGGGTAGTGTAAGAAATTAACAACTTCCATAAATCTCTTTAAATAATAAAGTATAAGATAGTGATACCTTTTTTTCTGCCACATAACCAATTCTTGCAAGAATAAGGTCATATAAGAGAATTTACAACACATGCTAGCATTATCCTACTGGACCCAGATCATTTGTATGTTTCTCTGTCTCTGAGAAATGTAGTTATTTACATGACTGAAACATACAAATTGTTTGATATGACTACTAATATCACCTACATTATTTTAATATGTTTAAGGCTTCTGAAATACATAGGTTTTGCAAACACTTATTAAGAATCTTGTATATATCAAACACTTTAAAAATCTCTGCATATAAAAAACAAAACAAAACAAAAAAGCTCTACCTCAATGGAACTTTGAGTCTGAAAAAGATACAGGCAATATACAAGGCAACAGATAGGATAATTACATATTTGATTATATACTTGGAGGATGTCACATTAAATTGATATGAAAATGATGAGAAGGATCTGAATTTCTTGTCAAAATTTTTGCCTTAAACGAAATTGATATTTAGGGAAAGTTTTTACTGAAAGAGGTCCTGTGTCAACCAAAAATGTTAAACCATGATCTGACTAAATTTTCCAGTTGTGATCATTGCTTTGTTTAGCTGTCTTATATTAAGACTGAATTTAGTAATTCAGTCTCAGATTTCAGTCTTTTTTTTTTTAAGAATTTATTTATTTATTAGAGAGAGAGAGAGAGTGGGCGGGGGGGGGTGCAGAGGGAGAGGAAGAACCAGACTCCTTGTTGAGCAGGCAGCTGATGCAGGACTGGATCCTAGTACCCTGGCATCATGACCTAAGCTGAAGGAAGACACTTAACCAACTGAGCCACCCAGGCACTCTAGACTGTAAACTTCTTAAAGGTAAAAAGTTTATTCTTCTAGTAGTTCCACAGACATTTCTAACATCCATAAGAAAGCATGTACTGATGTAAAATGCCAGAAAATCAAATTATTTAAAAAAGAAAGAAAGAAAAGATATATCTGGATAAAGAGAAAAAACAGAAAATCTAATAATACATTGAATTATTAGAGCAAAGAGTGGAGGAAGAGAAAATAAATATGAAATAGAGATTTCCATTAAAAGAAAAAAATTTGAATAAGGCAGGAGATTTAGAAAATTATTATGACAGACTTGAGAAAAAAATAAAATAGGAATTTTTAGAAAATAGCAATGAATGAAAAGGTAAAATTGTTCCTACCTCTATAATACTAGCTGTTTATTGTTGTTGTTGCTAATTTACCTATTTAAGCTAATAAACAAAGAAAGGTTTCATTTAGGGGGATATATATATATATATATATATATATATATATAAATATATTTATATATATATTATAAATATATATATATATATATATATATATATATTTCCATTTAGTGATAAGGGTATATATATATATATATTTTTTTTAATTTTAATTGTTAGAAAATGTGTCACAGAAAGTGTTTAAACTTTGAGATACAGATGCAACATATAATGAACTACATTGTTTGAATGTCTAATTTTTAAATGCTGTTAGAGGAAACTTGGTGGAAATGTTCTTATGTGGTTGTGTTTCTGGAACTAAGTTTATTTATTAATAAGGAATAGTTTAAAATTATGAAATGACCAGGAGTGGACAATTTTCCTAATCCTATCAGCTCTTTGCAGCTCTTTTATTAGGCCCCTTTAGGGGAATATCAGGTTTATTTATCTAATTAAAAATTTATCTAATTAAATTTTATATTAACGTGCTTTTGACTTTTGGCCTTTCTCTTCCTTCTGTTCTTTTTTTCCCCCTAAATTACATGTTTCTGTTTAACAGCTACTATCAATTCTTTGATAGGAATTCTCGACATCAATTTACTAACTCCAGAGATGAAGCAGCATCAATATTTAGAAGCTAAGAATACAAAGCCTTGGGCATCTGGATGGCTCATTCAGTTAAGCATCTGCCTTCAACTCAGGTGGTGATCCCAGGGTCGTGAGATGGAACCCCAGGTTGATCTTTCTGCTCAGCTGGGAGCCTACTTCTTCTCCCTCTCCCTCTGCCTGCAGCTCCCTTTGCTTGCGTTCTCCCTCTCTTTGTCAACTAAATAAAATAAAATAAAATAATGTAAATAATACATTTATTTATTTATTAAAATGCAATTATTACACAATACATAATGTATTGCATAATTATAATAATGATTAATAATTTACTAAATATTTATATTAAATATATCAATTTAATTAAATAAATATTTTTTAGAATTTAAAATATTTCAAATTTAGAGTATTAAATATTAAATCATTAAATAATAAACAAATATCTAAACATAATTAAATAAAATAATTTATTTATTAAAATGAATAAAATAATGTTAAGTCATTATCTGAGCATGTATTTTTAAATAGTCTAAAATAAACCATCTAATAAAGTCTAAATACATTGAGTTCAGATATTTATACAAGTTAACCCAGACACTCAACCCACAGACAGTTTCAAAACATTTGTTTTTATCTACTACTCAAAATACGATTGTAATGTATTTATTTATAACTTGGACATAGCAAGGAACTTGGAGGAAAAGGAGACATTTGCTTTTAATACTTGAAAATTATTTTGTTGATTAAAAAAATAAAAACCTTAACACAGGAACATTTCTTCTTAAATAACACTGTGAAGTTTCTGAGTCGCATTCTATTAAACGTGCTGATAAAATGGCCTCAGTTACTCATTTAAATTATTAGCTGAATGGGTAACAAATGAAGTAGAGAGCTTTTTAATTATTTATGAATGTATTGCTTGTGGATGGAGTGCCACATAGAGTTACCTCTCTTTTTGACTTTGTTTTGTGAGCAGCAGTGGAATCCATGAATGAGATTAAACTTAAGGACATTCACAGAAATTCTTAATGAACTTCCGGGGAAGGGCAGTAAGTGCAAGAAAAAACTGCAGCAAGACTAATTACAAATTTCAAGTGGTCATCGCTTAATTATAGAAGCTTTTAAGTTCAAGTAATATATCTTTTTATGAGCCTATCATATTGTATTAATTACCACAAACTGCACTCTTGAACACTTATCTTTTCACATATTTCTTATTCTTAGTACTTAAAATTACCCTTATGACTGATAAGTAAATGGATTTTACTGACAATGCATTTATTTACATAAATAAATAATGCTGTTTATATATATATAAAAACAATTGAATATGTGTATGTGTTCAGTGAAAATTTTTTTCAAATTAACATCTTAATTCTACCACATTGGTTACAAATAGATATAGACTTTATAGATTCATCAAATATTTTATTCTCAAATTTATATCTCCTTTGTGAAGTAAATGAAACTGTATATATTAAATATAATCCTATCACATGTAACAGTTACTAGTGCATTCCAGGACATACATAGGTCAGGTTCTACTCAAGGCATCACGGATAACTGGACTTAACTTTCTATACTAGGAGTCTTCTGTATATTTCTGTGGCTTTTATACTACAATCAGGAGGAAGAATTCTTTTGCTAAAAGCTTCCAAATGACTATGTGAGTAGATTATTTGTAGACCAGTGATATAATATTATAGTTTACTATGTAAAGCATGATAAAATAAAATGCTACTGCCATATTTAATTTGTTCAGTAAAGCATTCATTTAGTTAACAAGCATTCATTTTCTTTTTTTTAAGATTTTATTTATTTATTTGACAGACAGAGATCACAAGTAGACAGAGAGGCAGGCAGAGAGAAAGGAAGGGAAGCAGGGTCCCTGCTGAGCAGAGAGCCTGATGTGGGGCTCTATCCCAGGACTCTGGGATCATGACCTGAGCAGAAGGCAGAGGCTTTAACGCACTGAGCCACCCAAGAGCCCCAAGCATTCATTTTTCTTTATACAGAAGAGATAGAAACAATATTATATAGTAGAAAATACAGTAAATAATCTAGAAACCTTGATCATTTTGTTTTGACAATTTTAGAACATAATATTAGCTAAAGTTCAAGTGCAAGTTATATTTGTATCATAGGAGGAAAAGTTAATTAAAAGTTTGTTTATTACCATAGTTTAACACTTCAACAAAATGATAACGAGTCAAAAATTAATGAATATATGAAGTATACAATAAAAACAATAATCTTGAGTGTATGTGACTCACTGTAGGTATTGATAGGCTAGAAGTCAAAGGGAAAGTATCTATAGGGTTTGTTCAGTTCCATGCTCATCAGATTAATAGCTTTCTCATATTTCTCATATTGCTTCCTTCACCACGTTAATTTGTCTAATGAAGTTTTCAAGAGTTAAAGACAGTGATAGGTTCATGGCTGGAGAGAAGGTACAGAATCTAAGATAGTCCAGCAGTGCTTATTATTTAAGAGAAAGACAGCATGGGAGGTGAGGGGTGGAAGGAAAGGGATAAGAAGAGAGAATCTTAAGCAACCTCCTTGCCCAGCACAGAGCCTATAGGGGCTTCATCTCATCACCCTGAGATAACAACCTGAGCTGAAATCAAGAGTCAGATGCTTATCTAATTGAGTCACCCAAGTGCACCATTTTTTCCCTGTATCTTTATTTCCATCTCTTTCTGTAACTGAGTTTCCCTTCAAAATCAGGACTTGCATACACAACCTAAATAATTATTTTTGGGATTTGATCACGTGGAAGAGGAGAGAATGAGAAGAGCTAAGTGGTCCAGGAGAAACATATATGAGTTCAGACTGAGTGGATTATGATTGTAGACAACTGAGCATCAATCCTAATGCACAGAAAACATCTCAGAATTATTTTCCTGAAACAAGAAAGACTCTGTTTAACCCACTGGCTTCTGCATCCTATCCACAGTGGTTAAAATTCATCCCAGAAGTAATTAATGTCCCTGACTTTACTATTACTGGGCATGAGAGAGGAGCTGAGTGGGCTTGGTCAGTGTCCCACCTAATGAAAGGCAGAGCAGATTCAGGCAAAAAAAAATTATGAGTTCTTTCCAAATTAGATTTAATAGGATTCTATTTTTCACTTATGAATTCATTTTACATTTTATATTTTATCGATTTTTCTAAGCTTTGGCCAATATTCACTGCATTTTCGAATAGCCTTTATCTATTTTTGTAAATCATTTTTCTGCTACATTTGTTTAGTCATGGTTATCATTTTTCTTCTTCCAAGTTTTTCAGATATGTGATATCATTTTCCAAATTAATTATTTAAAATGTTTATTTTTTATACTAAACTTCTATGAAAAACATTGATATATGTATTATGGCATATTGTTCCCCTTTTAACTTATTTTTAAAAATGTGAATGTGCCTTGGCAAATTCATATTGTTTCTTTTTATGCTTATGTAGATTCTTCATAATTTTCCCAAGTTCATTGGCTTATGGTTTATATTTTTTAAATAATTTTCCTACTGCCAATTAATAGATCTTTTTCCATTACATTGTCTAAGTTGCTATTGCCATTATAAGTAAAAAGCACCTGGAAATCTATATCCCTGTCCATTTTCCTCAAATCACTCATTATTTTCAGGATCTAGTTGGATTTTCTTACGGGTTCCAGGTGGACAAGCTTTTGAACTGGTGCTAATTATTATTTCTGTTTCTGGTTTCCTGCATTTACCAGCTTCAGGGATCATTTTTTAACAATTATGATGAAATGAAGGCATCATATTCTTATTCTCAACTTCATTAATAATGATATTAGTATAACATGTCCTACAAGATAATAATAGATACATGTAAAATAATTTCATTGACCAAAAAAGTGGTGGAAAATGTAAATAAAACACAGTGGCAACCAACTAGTCATTTCAAGTTGAGCTATTTTTTTTTTTTTCCCCCTTTATCTCCCTGTCTCTTTAATTTCCTGTAGCACATTCCTACAAAGTATTTTAAGGTGTTTTATATGCACATACATAGAGATCATCATGGAGTCTAAATCTAATAATTCCTTGTCAGTTTTAAATATTTTAAGTATTGTTCATTCCTATGTCAGTTGTCTATTAACTTTTTCTCCACACTGTACTTAATTTCAAGGAAATATTTAATTTTAATATAAATTAATTAATCACTTTAATAAATATTTTTACCTTATGGATTAATCTTTGATGCTTATTTCTAATTTTTTTTTTTTAACTTTTAAAATTTTATTTAGAGAGAGAGAGAGAGAGAACAAGCACAAGCAGGGGAAGCTGCAGAGGGAGAGGGAGAAGAAGAAGCAGGTTCCCCACCAAGCAGGGAGTCAAGCTCAGTCTCAGGGCAGGGCCTTGTGATCATGATCTCTGGTGAAGGCAGAGGCCTAGCTGACTGAGCCACTGAGTCTAATTGTTATCTTTGATATTTAAGGAAATACTTTATCATCTCTAATTGATCCCCTATGTCACAAATACAGTTTTCTCTATGGTGCTATTAATTTTATTGTCTTAAAATTAGACTCTTTTTCTAGAAGCATTTTTAATCAGTCTCTTAGGTCTATAATTTAGTTTTTTATACATTTCATTTAGTATTTTATTTTATCTTCATCATCTCTGAGTATTCCTGACCAGTACTCATTGGTCAAATCTTTTTTATTAATCTATTCCAAAAATTTGTTTGTTTCTATAACATTTTTTGTTATTACTGCTGTCATTCTTAGGTTTTGCCTTTATATTCTTTTTTTTTTTTGTTTTGTTGTTTTATGCTTTGGTGTTTTTGTTGTATTTGTTTTGTTTTTCTTTTGAATTAATACAATTAAACCTTTAGATTTCCTTCATACCTTTAATTATTGTCACTTATTTTCACAAATGATATTACCATAGTACAGTAATTCTAAATACTTCTGAATTAGCTGTATTATTTCTTTTTAGGTATCAAGTTAACTTCCAGTTACATGGACTTAATATTTTGGTCATTATATTCTAGTTTTATTGCCTTATCATTGGAAAATATAGCCCGATACTTAACTCTAGGGAATGATGTGGGAGAGCTAGGTTCTTGTCTCTTGGAGTCAAAGAAGGAATCTCGTGGGCAATGGAGAGTGAGTAAGTGACAGAAGTTTATCAAGTGAATATATAGAAAAAGCTCTCACAACTAAGAGAGGTCCCCACACAGTTAACAATGAGTGCCTTCAGGGTTTATTTTTTATAAAAAGGTAACCAGGCAACTTTAATCCTTTTAACATCTCTATCAATAACTCCTTCAGTGGCTTACCTCCTTTTTAGGGTCTGATTATTCTTTTTTTGGTTACAGGTGATTATCATAGAGACACTCACCCCACATGACCACCCCATACACCTAGGGCAGGGTGGTCCTCCATCCCACATGCCTAGATCAGGGTGCTCTTCCCTGGGGCAGGGTGGTCCAATTTATCTCTTTACTCTGGTTTTCCCACACCACATTTTGGGGATTTCTGAGAGCCTGTTCACAAAGTTCCCTATGGATCTCTTCCTCCCTAGCCCCACCTGTCCGTTACTCATTTTGAGAGTTGATATTACCAAAGTACTCTAATTCTAAAAATTTCTGAATTAGCTGTACTATTTCTTTTTAGGTATGAAGTTAACTTCCAATTATATGAATTTAATAATTTGGTCATTGTTTTCTAATTTTATTGCCTTATTCTTGGAAAATATAACCCGATATTTAACTCTAGGAATTTATTGGCATATACTTCTGGCCTAAATAATGGCCTGTTTGTGTAAATGTTCAACTTATGCTTATATACTTACTGAAAACTATTGTTTTGGGGTCAGGATGGCTACGTTTATTAATAGATCAGGACTATTAGATTCTCTAAATTTTGATGTCTCTTAATTTAATCTAATTAAATTATCAGTTAATGAAAGAAGTTAATTTTTTTTATGTACTACTGCATCTAAACTTATCAAAGTCTTTTACTATAATTAGACAAATATGTCATCCTGTTTTTATACCAAGTCTTACATTAAAAAAATCATACTATCTGAAATATTATTTTTTATTATTATTATTATTATTATTATTATTTTAAAGATTGTATTCATTGGGGTACCTGAGTGGCTCAGTCAGTTAAGTTTCTAACTATAACTCAGGTGATAATACCCGGGTCCGGGGATAGAGCCCCGCAGGGGGTTCCCTGCTCAGTGGGGTGCTTCTCCCTCTCCCTCTGTTATTCTCCCTGCTGTGTGCATGTTTTTTCTTTTCTCACTCTCTCTCAAATAAATAAGTAAAATTTAAAGATTATCTCTCTCAAATAAATAAGGCAAATTTTTTTTTCACAATGGGAGGGAGAAGCAGACTTTCCACTGAGCAGGGAGCCTGATGCAGGGCTCAATACCAGGACCCTGGGATCATGACCTGAGCTGAAGGCAGACACTTGAACCGACTAAGTCACCCAGGCACACCAGTTGTTTATTTATTTATTTATTTTTTTATTATGCATACGTTTTATCTCTCTTTTCTTCAAGTCTTTTTTTCGATCTTTTTACTTTTTTTTCATAAAACTGAATTATTTCAAGATGACTTGGTCATCCTCTTTTCCCCCACCCCATAGGTCATAGAGTACATTTTAATTGTTAAAATAATATTAGTATTTAAGTGCTGCCTACACAAATTAAGGCAAATTATCTGTGGTCTGTATTCCTGAAAATATTTTTTTTATTATGCCTTCCTATTCCAATGACATTTTATAAGGATCTAAAAGTTTACATTTGTGATTATTTTTTTCAAGATAATAAAGCTATTACTTCATTCTTTTTTATATCTGATGCTATTTAAAAATTTTCTGTTAGTCTGATTCTTGTTTCTTTATTAATGAATTCTTTTTTCCTCTCTAACACTTATGATTTTTTTTTTGTCTTTGGTATGTATGCCCTAGTGTGGGATTCATAGAGTCAACTATAGTTATGAATATTTTCTTTCTTTTCTTGTATGTAAGTTTTAATCCAGTGTCTTGACTATTTTATGCTTGAGAAATAGATGTACATTAATATTCAAATATTTCTTTCCTTTTTCTTCTTTCATTTAAAAAAAAGTCATTTATTTTATTTTATTAAAAAAAATATTTATTTATTTATTTGGAGTAGAGGGGGGGGGTCATGAAGAGTGGCTGATTATATACTTTCAATTTGGGAGGAGGTTAGGGATAGCACAAGCCTCCAAGGTATTTTATAAACAAGGTTTCCAGGACCTTGAGGGGGCTAGCTATTGTTAGGGAAAGGTCATTTATTACTGTTTAGTAAAAACTTAGGGAAGAGACTCTTCTGATGTGTATCAGTGGGTATATGCTTGGGAGATGATTGCCAATGTATATCTTGAGGGCAGGGGTGGGAAGTAGAGATAAATAAGTTTCCAAAGTAATTTTTACATGTGAAAGTAGATTTTCAGTATCCTGGGGGGTGGACTAAGAATGCTTTTTGCCCTGAGTGGACGTGTCCACATTGAAGCAGCTGAGTCCCCAGAGGAACATCAAGGACTTGTCAACAGGCTATGAGTAGTAAGGAAATCTAATTTTTTTCTCTAGCTTTTGTTCCACACACATCACCTACATCTTACACCTCTTTTATATTGATCATTTTAATGCGTTGCTGGTATCCAGATGACTATATCCTTAAGTGACTTCTTATCTCTATTGAATCCATTACGTATTCTATCCATTGTATTCTTAATTCAACTAGACTACATATATTTAATCTATTAGTACCACTAGGTTCTTATTCTTGTTTTTATTTCAAACTCTTTCCTTATTTCCTTATATTATTTATTGGGTATATTTTAAATCCCTGATATACTCACTTATTATATATAAGCTGTCAACCTTATTCTTATTTTGAGGTAGCTATGTATTTTTGGGTTTTAGGACATCATACCAACAATGCCAAATAATTTTCAGACAACAGCAGGATCTCCAAGAATTCAACTAAATTCTGACACTATCTACCTGAACATAGCGTAAGATTTCATCAGTTACGGGATCAGTCCTTCAAGACTATCTCCAACCCCACCCTCAGATGCCAGTCTCACTGTAGGCCCCAGGTTATTACCTGTGCTTGTGACTGAGCAACTACAGGTTGGAGGTCCCAGTGGCCTACTTCTTACATTCTTTTAATTTGCTACAGGGACTCACAAAACTCAGAAAAATACTTAATTTATGTTTGCCAGCTTATTAAAAGATATAATAGAAGATTTAAATCAATAGATAGATAAAGAAGTGCACAGGGCAAGGTATGGAGAATGGGCACAGAGCTTCTATTACCTTCTGTAAGACTGCCACTCTTCCTGCCTTTTCATACATTTAACAAACTAAAAGCTTTCTGAACCCAGTCTTTTCAGGTTTTCTGTGGAGGCTTCATGACATAGTCATGACTGACTAAATCATTGGCATTTGCTGATCTAATCTCCAGCTCCTCTTCCCTCCCCAGATAATTCTGAATTGGGGGGAAGGGGAGGCATGTTGGGCAAAAAGTTATGAAGGCTTTCAACAAGTGGTGGTTGGTCCTTCAGGCAAACAGCCCTTGCCTTGAGTGAGGTCTGAAGGTCACTTCATTAACATAACAAAACACACCTCTCTCACCCTTATCACAGGAAAGTCCAAGAGTTTTAGGAGCTGTGAGTCAGTAGCCATGGTTGAAAACCAAATATTCAGATGACCAAAATATATTTCTTGTAAACCACTATGTTACACTACATGCTTAAGTATTTAATTATGTGATCTTTTAAACTAATATTTTTCTAAGAGTCTAAACTGTTCTGTCAGTAATCTGGATTGGGGAGTGATGTATTGCCAAATTTCTGTCGTTTTAGTCCAGGAAGTCAAAGAGAAACAACAGGAGAGCCCCTTAGGGCAGGAAGTTCAAAGTAACAATGTTGTCTACTACTCCCTTTTCTTGATTTTTTTTTTTTTAAACAAGCAAATCATCTGTTCAGAGTTGCAGTTTAAAGACAAGAACATGCGGAATTGGGAGAAAAAAATAGTTCAATTTGGAGACTTGCAGAGGTAGAATCAGAGTAGTGAAAGCCATTACAGTAACTGAACTAACTGAGGTCAGTCTTTGGTGAATCACAGAAACAGATGGAGTTGTCAAAGAAAGGAATCTTTGTTTACAACATACAAGGAGATCACAGGGAATAAGTTCCAAAGCCTAGACTGTTTGAACAGGAGAGAGATTTTTATTTAGTATTTAAGATGAATACTCAGAAGGGAGAGTTTTATTATCCCGTGTATGGTTGGTCATAAGGTTGTGGATGCATGCACATCCACATATGTATTTGTGCAATATGTATTGCATGTTCACCTGAATAAAGCTTGTATTCCACCGAGGGCAGAAACTTCAACGTTAGAGTAAAGCAGAGGTAACTGTTGGACAAGGGAAAGGGACTCTGCAGGCTTCAAGAGCAGATATAAACTAGATGGGGTCTTGGGCTCATTTTCTGGGACAAGGAATTCAAGGCCTTGATTACTTTTGAAATAGCACTAGGAGTTTTACCACTAATTTATTGTCTCAATAGCTTAGGCTATTTCCTGGTCTGGTGGTGACTGTTAGTTTTCCCATTGCCTTGTTCCCTCAAAATCCTTAACTAGTGAGGTTTTTGCATTTCTTTGTAAGAACCTCCCATGAAGTTTTGGAAGAAATGTGCTTGGGCAAGTACACAGGTGGGGTATAGATCATTGAAAATAGCTGGGACAAAAAATGACTTTTCTTATGTCAGGAAAACTATATCTCATCTTTAATTTTCTGGGAACCTCTCACTCTTTCTGCTGATGTTACCAGCAGGCATCTGAGATATTACTGATTGTTCTCTTGAACCTAAGGAAAAGGAAATGTAGAAAGCAAAAGACAAAACTTTAAAATCTATCCTGCAACTCATCAATTCACTGCAGCCACCTCTCTGTCTTTCCCTTTCTCTTTTTCGGTCTTTCTCTTTCTCTCTCACTTTCTCTCTCACATACGCACAACACACGCAAATCAACTTAAAACAATTTTTAATTTTCCCTATTCCATTTTAATATACTTGAGGCATGATCATTTTCTTAGTAAATACAAGAAAAAAAAAATCTAGGATTCCATCATTCTGTGTGATTAAAGTATTGGGGAATTTACTTCTAATAGCACTAATAAAAACATATTTTATTTAAGTAATATTATATAATCAGGTGCCTGCATTTTTCTTATTCTCCAACTACTGTTATTTGGTAATTAATATTTTGTCAATCAATATTCCCCTATATCTGAATGTGTGGGCAGTGAGAGATGAGTTAGAGGCAAGGATGGTGAAAAATGGGTTACACATTAGAAGACTGAGGGCACAACCTCCCGACTTTGTGACTTCTGAGACCCTGGGCCTAATAAACCAGGAGACACTGGTACTAAAAATGTTCTCTCCTCTTCTACCTCTACCCCAGAGTAACCCCTAGATCTTTCATAATGCATTTGCATTGCCATCCCCATGGAAAAGAGTTGCCATGATGGTTCCAGAACAAACCTTTTAAGGTAAAAAACAACTCTTCCCACCAGGCTCCCTCAAAAAAATTGAAAACTCCAGAATAAACCAGCCAGCTCTTTACACCTTAAAGACCAGGAGAATCAACAACAAATTAAGCCAAACCCACATGCAAGAAGGGAAATAATCAAGATTAAAGCAGAGATCAATGAGATAGAAACTAGAGATACAGTAGAACACATCAATGAAACTAGAAGCTGAATTTTGAAAGAATCAATAAGATTGATAAACTACTGGCCAAACTAATCCAAAGGAAAAGAGAGAATACCCAAATTAATAAAGTTATGAATGAAAAGGGAAAGATCATGACTAATAGCAAGGAAATAGAAACAATCATCAGAAATTATTATCAACAGTTGTAACAGTTATATGACAATAAGTTAGGCAACCTAGACAAAATAGATGCATTCCTAGGAACCTATAAACTTCCAAAACTGAATCAGGAAGAAATTGACAACCTGAATAGACCAATATCTAGTTAGGAGATCGAAGCAGTCATCAAAGACCTCCCAAAAAAACAAGAGCCCAGGACCTGGTGAATTCCCTGGAGAATCCTACTAAACTTTCAAAGAAGAAATAACACCTATTCTTCTGAAGCTGCTTCCAAAAATAGAAACAGAAGGCCAAACCAGGCAAAGACACCCTCCCAAAGGAGAATTTCAGACCAATACCCCTGATGAATATGGATGCCAAGATTCTCAACAAGATCCTAGCTAATAGGATCCAACAGTACACTAAAAAGATTATCCACCATGACCAGGTGGGATTTATCCATGGGATACAAGGGTAGTTCAACATTCACAAATCAGTAAATGTGATAGAACAAATCAATAAAAGAAGAGAGAATAACCACATGATCCTCTCAATTGATGCAGAAAAAGCATTTGGCAAGATACAGCATCCACTCCTGATTAAAACACTTCAAAGTACAGGGATACAGGGAACATTCCTCAACTTCATAAAATCTATCTATGAAAAACCCACAGTGAATATCATCCTCAAACAGGAAAAGCTGACAGCCTACCAACTGAAATCAGGAACACGACAAGGATGTCCACTCTAAACCCTGTTATTCCACACAGTACTAAAAGTCCTAGAAACTACAATCAGACAACACAAAGAAATAAAAGGTATTCGAATTGGCAAAAAATAAGTCAAACTCTCTCTCTTTGCAGATGACATGATACTTTATATAGAAAAACCCAAAAGACTCCACCCCCCCCCAGCTACTAGAAGTCATAACAGCAATTCAGTAATGTGGCAGGATACATAATTAATGTACAGAAATCAGTTGATTTCCATAGAAAGGGGAAATTAGAGAATTGATTCCATTTCCTATAGCACCAAGAACCATAAAATACCTTGGAATAAACGTAACCAAAGAGGTAAATGTACTTGGGGAACTACAGAATACTCATGAAAGAAACTGAAGAAGACACAAAAAGAATGAAGATCATTCCACATGCATGGATTGGAAGAATAAACATTGTGAAAATGTCTATACTGCCTAGAGCCATCTATACTTTCAGTGCTATCCTGATCAAAATTCCACTGGAACTTTTCAAAGAGCTGGAACGAACAACAACAAACAATTCCAAATAATTTGTATGGAACCAGAAGAGACCCTGAAATGATAAGGGAATGTTGAAAAAGAAAAAGCAAAACTGGGGGCTTCATGTTGCCTAATTTCAAGCTTTACTACAAAGCTGTGTTCACCAAGACAGCATGACACTGGCATAAAAACAGACATGCAGACCAGTGGAACAGAGTAGAGTGCCCAGATATGGACCATCAACTCTATGGTCAAAAAAACCTTTGACAAAGCAGAGAAAATTATACAGTGGAAAAAAGACAGCCTCTTCAATCAATGGTGCTGGAAAAATTGGACAGCTATGTATGGAAGAATGACACTCAACCATTCTCTTATACCATACATAAAGATAAATTCGAAATGAACAAAAGACCTCAACGTGAGGCAGGAATCTATCAAAATCCTAGAGAAGAACATAGGCAGTAACCTCTTGGACACTGGCCACAGCAAATTCTTTCAAGACATGTCCCCAAAGACAAAGGAAACAAAAGCAAAAATGAACTTTTGGGACTTCATCAAGATCAAAAGTTTCTGCACAGCAAAGGAAACAGTCAACAAAATGAAGGGACAACCCACGGAATGGGAGAAGATTTTCACAAATGACATTACAGATAAAGGGCTGATATCCAAGATCTATAAAGAACTCCTCAAACTCAACACACACAAAACAGATAATCATGTCAAAAAATGGGCAGAAGACATGAACAGACACTTCTCCAAAGAAGACATACAAATGGCAAACAGATGCATGAGAAAATGTTCATCATCATTAGCCATCAGGGAGATTCAAATCAAAAGCACATTGGGATACCACCTTACACAGTTAGAATGGCCACAATTAACAAGGCAATAAACAACAAGTGTTGGAGAGGATGTGGAGAATGGGGAACCCTCTTACACTATTGGTGAGAATGCCAGTTGGTGCAGCTACTTTGGGATACAGTGTGGAGACTCCTTAAGAAATTAAAATTAGAGCTACCCTATGACCCTGCAATTGCACTACTGAGTATTTACCCCTAAGATACAGATGTAGTGAAAAGAAGGGACATCTGTACCCTAATTTTTATAGCAGCAATGGCCACAGTCATTAAACTTTGGAAAGAACCAAGATGACCTTCAATGGATGAACGGATAAAGAAGATATGATCCATTTTTACAATGGAGTATTATGCTTCCTTCTGAAAGGAAGGATACCCAACTTTTGTATCAACATGGACGGGACTGGAGGAGATAATCCTGAGTGGAATAATTCAAGCAGAGATTGTCAATTTTCATATGGTTTCACTTAATTGCGGAGCATAAAGAATAACACAGAAGACACTGGGTGATCAAGAGGAGAAGTGAGTGGGGGGGAATTGGAGGGGGAGACAAACCATGAGAGACTCTGAGAAACAAAACTGAGAGTTTTGAGGGGAGGGGGCAGAGGGTTGGGTAAGCCTGTTAATGGGAGTTATGGAGGGCACATATTGCATGGAGCACTGGGGGTGTGGTGCATAAACAGTGAATTTTGGAACCCTGAAAAAAATAAAATAAAAATGACAACAACAACTCCTCTTCCCAACCTGTGGTAGGAGTCCCCCAAATGATTGGAAGCAGCCTCCATTAGAGATCAATCCACTGCATGTTGAATGTCCTCCCACTTCAAAAAGACCAAGAAATATCCAATCCCAAAACAAAGGGCCAGCTCCACCTCATGGGAATACCACCTGCTCTCCCTTAGAGAGTGTGCTGTTGCTTTAATAAACTTGCCTTCTGCTTTCACTTTGGGCATTGATCTCTAATTCTCACGTGCCAACAATAAAAATAATGATGGTTTACCATTACAACGCATAGAAAAGGAGGTACAGGGAAATTGAATGAAAGGGAATAACAAAGTAGGTTCATTAGTCAATCTTCCTTGTAAAAAAATTAACCTGAAAGTGCGTTTGTGCCACCTCTCTCCTGTTTGATATGATAAAGAATGACCACGATACATGAATTATAGTTCGGGGTTTTGAAAAGCATAATAGCTTTATACCAACACTTGAGCTTTTATTATTTATTTATTTATTTATTTCTTGCTAACAAGATAGCTCGATTTGATATGCGGTTCCTGACAACCAACCTCAGAAGTAATTCCATCTTCATGAGAAGTCAGAAAGAACCACAAACCAAACCTCAAAATAGATTCAAAGAGAAAATACTCTTAAAAAAATTTCCCTTCCTGGGGCACCCGAGTGGCTCAGTGAGTTTGGCTCACTGGGCCTTTGCATTCGGCTCAGGTCATGATCATAGGGCCCTGGGATTGATCCCCATGTCTGGCTCTCTGCTCAGCAGGGAGCCTGCTTCCACTTCTCTCTCTGCCTGCTCTCTGCCTACTTGTGATCTCTGTCTGTCAAATAAATAAATAAAACCTTTAAAAAAATTTTTCCCTTGGGCACCTGGGTGGCAGAGTGAGTTAAAGCCTCTGCCTTCGGCTCAGGTCATGATTCCAGGGTCCTGGGATCGAGCCTCACATCAGGCTCACTCCTCAGCAGGGAGCCTGTTTTCTTCCTCTCTCTCTCTGCCTGCCTCTCTTCCTACTTGTGATCTCTATGAAATAAATAAATAAAATCTTTAAAAATAAAATTTCCCTTCCTATCAGAAGGAGACAAAACCACTAACAAATTCCCCAGAAAGCTTCATCTAAAAGGTTGTACTTTCTTCAGACACCCAGCAGGACCTTCTTCTCTGGGCCTTGTATTTCTTCAATGGCCTATTCCAGAGAATAAGACACTAAACTACTGAGCGCCAAGGGCCTCAGAACCACAAAAGAGATGATGAGGGGCACAAAGCACGCCTCTGCTCACCAAGAGGGTATGTAAACGTTTGCTGCTTTTCTGTACTTTTCAAAGCGGAGTTTTTAGCTGGAGGCCACTCCTTTAGGATAAATTGCTGATACCCTATAGTAAAAGCTTTTATATGACCTTTTACAAACCATTTCCTATCTTTGCATTCTATTGTGCCAAGACAGACATGGATTATTTAAAACCCTGAAGAGAGTGCTATTGCATTTAAATTGCCTGTAACCTTCGTGTAATAGATTTATGATTGATGATAGATTTAGTTAAAATATAACTGTTTTAAATATTTATTCTCAGTAAACGATTTTCAAACTATGCTCATTTAAGTAAGTTGGTGCATAATCCCTTTTCTATTAAACCATAGTGCAAGGACCAATGCCGCGCTTCCAAGAGAACCCCAAGCTCTTTTTGTAGAATGGCCATATGCCTATGTATCAGGCGTCCTCTTTTCACTCGCTTTGTGGAGCACCTACCATGGAGGTCATGTAATAACCAATAACCAAAAAACAAACAAAAAAAAAACCCAAACATCCAGGTCGAAGTGATTCGCGCGTGCCATCATGCAATGGCGGACCCTGCCTGGAGACTAGGAGACTGCTCAAACAGATCGCGGGGCAGGCATCTCAGCCCAGGCCTGTGCTGGGGAAGCTGGTTCCAGGCTTTGGGCACAATCAGGAAGCCATCAAAGTGACCCGAGAGTGCAGCCAGGTTTAGGGCTGATGATCTTTTTGCAGCCAGGCATCGCGCAGACACCTGCTCGGGGAGCCAGTCTAGGAGGCCGCTGAGCGCTGGCACTGGCCACACTCGCAGCACCCCCCCGGGGCTTCACCTCGTGCCCAGGCCCGGGCCTCCGCCTCAGGAAGGAGGGGGGGCGGGGGGCGGGGGCTGCCCGGAGAAGGGGCTTTGCTAATTGCCGAAGCGGGAAGTGAGCTCGCAGAGGACGTGGTGGAGAGTCTGGGAGGAGGTGGAGGGGCTGGCGGAGGAGGGGCGTGCAGCGTGGAGGTGCTGTGCTGCGCCCCAGTAGGGACTGGAGGACCCACAGGACTCGCCGCCCATGCGCTCCTGCGCTCCAGCCCAGCCCCGGAGCCGCGCTGCCCCTCGCAGCCCCATGGCTTCTCCAGACGACCCTCTGCATGCAGGTAAATTGAAACCCCGCGCCCTCACCTGGAGCAGAAAGCGCGGGCCGCGATCTCGCAGGGGTGTGGGGACCCAGCCTCCCGCAACCCCTGGGGCACCGGGACCACCCCGGACGCCGCGCCGCACCAGGGTCCGCACGGGATAGGGCCGGGGATGTCGCCGCCCGAGGTGTGCCCCGCCAGCGGGCGCACTAGACCCCATCGTTGGGCACCCACATGCGCGCGTGCCAATGTCCCCCTTCCCTCGTCTCCCGCCATGGCCCCGCCGCTTTTGTTCTGGACTTGGGATCCCAGGTGGAAACTAGTCCCTCAGACCCTGGCAGCAAGGAGCGCAGGGAGGGATTCTCCGTTTTTCCACCCTGGCTCTTCCTCTCTCCACATTCACATGCCTTCTGGCGTCCCTTTCCTCTCCTCATTGTCACTTTTATTAAATGGTTTTTGTTCTGCATGTTGACCCGCAGAGCGATTTCATGAATGAATATACAGGAAACTGAGTTGGAGCCCACCTGTGAGAGCCCACCTGTGGAGGCCTCTCATTAGAATGGTCTCTGGTTCTAGCCTCAGTTCAGAATACTGCGTGTACCTGAGGACCGAGTCCAGATGTTTCTTTCATCTCTGACTTGAATTTGAAATCCTAACGTCACTATGACCTGGGAAGCCGAGGTCCACAGCATCTTCATCTGAAATTCCACTAGAGCTCCCATTTACCTAGTGCCCAGCCTGAGTCTGTTTTCCACTACTGTCAGGGTTCTAGAAGTTCATGCACTGCCCACCACTGACAGTAGGGGCATCTCTCTGTCCAGATTTTCCCTTTACATAAGGAGGTCAGTTACAGGAGATTAGGGCCCACTCTAAGGACCTCACTGTAATGTGATTGCATCTGTAAGGACTCTAGTTCCAAATAAGGTCACGTTCTGTGGTACCAGAGATAAGGACAGCAGCAAGGTTTCTGGGGGAAATGCAGGTCAGCTCTTAACAGTCCACTCTCTGGCTCTCCAAATTCGTGTCCTCCTTGTGTGCAAAATACCTTCACCCAATGCCCTCCAAAGCACTAATCATCCCAGAATCAACTCAAAATCTGAAATCTCATCTGTCCTCCTCCACTCAAAGACCCAGATCTCACCCAGACCATGGGGCCTGAGGACTGCATCCAGAAGCCACAATCTCCTGGTAAAGCTGCCCATCAGGTCCTGACATCACCCTCATTCGTCCCAGCAGCCGAGGGCCTACAGTTCCCATTGACAGTTTCTCAGAGGAAGTTTGAAGACCACCTCAGAGGACGTTCTTTGGGAGTGGATGAAGAGGGAAGGGGGTCAGAGCCTCCTGCCATTCCCAGGGCACCCAGAACCCAGAGAGTGAGATCTTGGGTGCTTTCTAGTGACAGATTCAAGGCAATTCTTCGACTTTAGGACTTCAGAGTTAACTTAGTTTTCATTTGTGATTATTATTTTTGTGTGGGGGCCATAGCTTTTCTTTTGACCTATGGCTGTTTTCACTCCCGGTTCTGAAGAACCCTGTTGAGGACTCTGAATGCTCTCAGAGCAGCAGTACTGGGGGACAGTGTGGACACATGGTTTTTGGTTTTCTCCTCTGGCCCGATTCTGCGGCAGCCCCGCTCTGTCCTCCTCAGACTTCAGCGCAATAGATGAATAAGTGGAGAAAGGACCAGGGGGTCAGGAAGGTGGCCACCGAAGAGTGACTTCTCTGGAGGGTGGCTGAGCTAGTGAGTGAGCGTGTTAGTCCAGCTCTGCCTGCAGTCTGGATGGAGCTGAACAGGGGCCAGGGAAGGGGAGGAGGAGCAGAGAGCAGGGACAAAGTGACCAAAGAGGAGATTCAGATGAAGGGAAGTAATTGGGAGGAAAGAGAAGTAACTCTAGAAGACAGGCATGTAAGAAAGGAAAAGGGATGAAGTGGGCATCGAGAAAGGGCACCACCAGGGAAGGAGAGAGGGGAAGGGAAGAGGGAGGGAGGGAGGAAAAGGGGAAAGGAAGAAGGGAGGAGTCAGCACACCAGGGCTCCCCCTGCATCTGAAGAAGAGGTGGCTGGTCTGGCTTGTCAAACAGGGTGCTCACTCTTTGGTCCCAGTTTCTGCTCCCAGTGCTACTGGGCTTTGCAAGGAAGGCAGGCTGTCCCCTGGGACCCACTGGAGCCCACTGGAGCCCACAGGAGGGTGGGAGAGGTAAGATGCCACGGGGTCCTGTCCTGAGCTGCTCCTAGCTGCTAGCCTCACCACATGGTGCAAGACGGACCCCCAGAACAAAGGAAGGACACAGGCCCACATGTCTGCCGGTGGCCCTGGGCACTTAGCTCATCGCAGTGAAACCACACCGACCTCCTCAACCCAGGCTTTCAAAGCCTGCTTCTTTGTTCCTGGCTTTCATGTCTGTAGGAACATGAGCCAGATCTAACTCATCTCCGACAGACAATTCTGACTCCACCCCGTGTCAGATTTTTATTAGTGGCTGTGATAGAGTAAGATAGCAATGCTCCAACAAACGGACTATTTCCTCCCACGTGACCTCAACAGTCTTATACATTTTCTTAGCGAAAAAAATCTTGTCTCCTTCCATTAAGCTCATAACGTGGTCTAATGTATACATGTGCCTTCGTTAGATGTGAAGCGATACAGAGGTCCTTTTTTTTTTTTTTTTTAATTTTACAAGGTAAAGTCAGTAAACACATCTAACTTGACGAATACGTCTCTAAAATGTCAATCCAGGCAAAGCTTTTTCTGCCTACAGTTTGGAGCCTACGTGGTGACATTTTAAAAATGCTTTCAGTCCCTCAGTGAGGGCTCTTAGAAGCTAGCCAGGGCTTACTACGTGCCAGGCACCGTGTCAGGTGTTGGAGCTAAATGGATGGAGAGCTTGGAGGCAGGCTGGGGAGGGACATCCGTGACACAACCACAGCTAGGAAATGGAGGCCAGTGCTAGAAAAGAGAGAGAGCAGGCTGCATGGAGAGGTGTGTACCATGGGGCTTGTGAGCTCACGAATAAGTGGGAGTAACTGGAGTGGGGAGACGGGGGAGAGGAAGAGGGTCTTCCCATCAATGGGAATCACCTGTGCTTGGAGGCAGGCGCCATGAGGGGGGTCTCCACAGGAAGAGGGGAGGGCAGGCAGCGTGGTTGAAGGGCAAGAAAGGGGACAGGGCAGAACAGGCATCAGTCATTTGGAAGGGTAGGAAGAGATAGATGGGAGGGTTATGGGATGAGCCTGGGGAGGACTGAGAATTTGTTAGAAGATCAGTGCAGAGTTTTTCTATGGAGACAAAGGCCAGGAACTGATAGTTCTTTGAAAGGTCACTCTGGCTGCCTTTTGGCAAAGGGGTTGGTAAAAGGGTCACCTGCAGGTGTGAACACACCAGGTTGGTCGAAGGTGAGTGCAGGAAATCAGGTGAGGGAGCATGGGAACATTGGTCCGGGGGGTATATAAGGGAAAAATAGCCTTTAATGAGTTCCATCCCAAATTGGCACCAGCTGTAGCTTCATTACAGTGATGGAAGGGGTAGGTGGGGTGTCCGGATAGGTTAAGAAGAAATTACCTGAGAAAAGGGAAAGTCTTTTAGATCTTTTTTCCAAACTAGAGGAATTCTC